>NC_056749.1:600185937-600193437 GCF_019279795.1 Protopterus annectens
AACTCCAGGTAGCAGCTTCTAGGATGTCCATGGTAGGAACACCTCTGAGAAAGGCTACAGAAGTAGATGCAGCACTGGTGGAGTGAGATCTGATCCCCTGGGGGATAAGTTTTCCATGGTGCTTATAGTAGAAATGAATGGAATAGCTTATCCATTTAGAAATGGTTTGTTTTGAAATATTCTTCCCCTCTGGCCCTGCAGCAAATGCTACCAGCAATTGTTCAGATTTTCTTCGAGGTTTAGTCCTGTCCAAGTAGAATCTAAGTTGTCTGTGCACATCCAAGGAATGCAGAATCCGTTCCCCTTTGTTCTGTGGATTGGGAAAGAAGGTTGGCAAATGAATGGACTGATTAAGAGCCACACTGGATACCACCTTGGGTATGAAGGATGCATTGATCCTGAGTGACACCCTGTCCACATGAAAGATGATGAAAGGCTCCACTGCCATAAGGGCCTGTAATTCAGATATCCTTCTAGCTGAAGTGATTGCTAAAAAGGAAAGCTGTTTTCCACGAAAGAAATTTTAAGTCTGCAGTAGCAGCTGGCTCGAAAGGAGGTAGAGTGAGTTTCTCCAATACAAAATTAAGGTCCCAGGCAGGGGTTGGAGCTCTCCTGGGTGGTCTCAAGTTTTTGGCCCCTCTGAGGTACTGCTTGAGCAGAGGATGAGAGAAGAGGGGAGGTTCTGTGTTATAATGAGCTGAAATGGCTGAGGTGTGGATTTTAATGGAGGAAAAAGACAGGCCCTTGTGAAGCATCTCAGTTAAGTATTGCAAACTCTGAGGTAAATTGGGTGCTGCTGTGCTTATCCCTTGAGATTGGTTCCAGGCACAGAATATTTTCCATTTTTCAGCATAAGATTTTCTAGTACTAGGCCTCTTTGCCTCTAAGATGACATCCATCACAGGTTTGCTGAGGGATGATAAGGGTGAAATTAAGTGATTAGCCAGGCTGCAAGGTTCAATGTTGGAAGATGAGGGTGCAGAATTTGGTTCTCCTGCTGAGACAGCAGGGAAGGGATCTGAGGCAGGTGCCATGGAGATAACTGCGACACACTGCACAGGAGGAGGTACCAGTGTTGGCGCGGCCAGTCTGGAGCAAATAAGATCATCCTTGGTTTGTCCTGTTTGACTTTTAGTAGAACTTTGGAGAGCAGAGGCAGTGGGGGAAAGGCGTAGACTGATAGGTTTTTCCAGCTGAAGGACAGAGCATCCACTTTCCAGGCTTGTTTGTGGACAGTCCTTGTGCAAAACTTGTCCAACTGGTAGTTCCGGGGGGAGGCAAATAGATCTATGTCTGGGCTCCCCCATTTGCTTGTCAACATGTTGAAAATCCTTGGTTCCAGTTTCCACTCGTGTGGGTCCATGAGGTTTCTGCTTAGTCCATCTGCCAGTGTATTTAATTTTCCTGGCAGGAATTGAGCTTGTAGGTGCACTTGGTAGCTCAAGGCTGTGTTCCACAATGCCATGGCTAGTCTGCAGAGGGGGTAGGAATCTGTACCCCCCTGCTTGTTTATGTACCACATAACCGTGGAGTTGTCCGTCTTTACCATTAGTTCTCCTGGAAGAATGTAGTCCTTGAAGGCTGTCAGAGAATTCTGTACAGCTAACATTTCTTTTTGATTGATATGCAGGTGCATTTGACTTGGGTTCCATTTGTCCTGAATGCACTTCCCTTCCAGGTGAGCCCCCCATGCATAGTCTAATGCATCTGTTGTTAGGGTTTGGGCAGCAGGTGGTAGTGTGAATGGTAGTCCCTTGTTTTGGTGGCAGGCCTTTGCCCACCAGAGGAACTCTAGGCGTAGGCAAGGTATGATAGGAATCATTGTTTCCAGGCTGTGAGAATGTTGACGCCATAGGTTTTTTAGATACCACTGTAGTTTCCTCATATGCAGTCTTGCATATGGAATTAGAATGCAGGAGGCCATGAACCCCAAGGCTTGGAGTATTTGCCTTGGAGTTAGCAGGGTTTTTGTGGCCACTTATTTGAAATAGGTTACCAAATGAATGTGCTTTTTTGGCATGAGGTAAGCCATCTGGGAAGTTGTATTCAAGCTTGCTCCCAGGAATGTAATTTGTTGACAGGGTACCAGTTGTGATTTCTTTTCGTTTATGGTGTACCCCAGACAAGTTAGAACCCTTTTTACAAATGCCAGATGATTCAAAAGTATGCCCTGGCTTTCTGCCTGAATTAGACAATCATCCAGGTATGGGTATATTTGAATACTTCTTTGCTTGCAAAATGCAATAACAGGAGCCAGGAACTTTATGAATACCCTGGGCACAGTAAACAAGCCAAAGGGCAGTGCAGAGAATTGATAATTCGTGTAACCTGCCTTGAAGCGTAGGTATCTTCTGCAAGATTCCCTGATTGGGATGTGCAGGTACGCTTCTTTTAAATCTAGTGTTGCCAACCAAGTGTCTTTGCCTGCCATAGGAAGTAATTGGTGAAGAGTCAGCATCTTGAATTTTGGAATCTCCAGAAAGGTGTTTAGAGTAGACAGGTCCAGGATTGGACGCCCTGATTTGTCTTTTCTGGGTACCAGGAAAAGTCTGGAGTAGAAACCTTGTCCTTTTTCCTCTTCTGGTACCAGTTGAATAGCCCCCATGCTTAAGAGGGAAAGTACTTGTTTTTGAGCCTCTGCCCACTGATTTGGAGGCAGGTCTGACCACCCATTTGGTGTTGGCAACGTGTGGAAATAAAATCTGTATCCCTGGGACACTATATTTAAAACCCATTTGTTCTGGGTTATGAGTTTCCAGTTCCTCGCATGAAGAGCAATCCTTCCCCCCAAAGGGGCGGTCAAAAGATAAGTGCTTGGGAATTTTAAAAGGAAGTCACTGAGACTGTTTACCATAGGGGGTGTCTTGTTATTTCCAGATTTGGAAGTGGAGGCCCCCCACTGCTTAGTTCTGAGAGTCCCCTGGGACTGAAACCTGGGGTTTTTGCTGTGTCTGGGTTTGGCTTGAGAAGACCTGGAAGGGACTGGAAAGGACCAATTCTTAGTAGGCCAGTGCCTACTAAATCTAGGAGGTTGCACTTGTAAAAAATAGTTAACAGTTTGCATAGATTTAGCTTTATCATCCATCTTTTTAAGAACTTCTTCAGCCTTGTTGCCAAATAGGCAGTCCTGATTTAAAGGAGCATCCAACAATTTAGCTTTAACATGATAAGGCAAAGATTGCTGCTTAAGCCAAGCATGCCTTCTAAACACAGACCCAGTAACAGCAGCCCTGCAAGAGGCCTCTAAAGAATCAAAACCACATTGCAAAGTATGTTTTCCAACTTGTTCAGCAGAATGCATTAAGTCCTATAAATCTTTATTTTCCACACAGTCAGTAATCAACATCATTTTCTGTTTAAGCGGTCCGATTACATGTTGCTGATATTTTAACATATGAAATTGGCAGTTTAAAGCTCTGATTGCCAAGGTTGCATAAGTATAAACCTTTTTACCCCATCTATCCAATGCCCCGGAGTCTCTATCAGAAGGGGTAGGATTTTTAGCAGTAGAAGCCTTAATGCCCTTGGGCCCCTGAGAAATAGTCTTTGGATCTGCAACAGGATTTTTGAAAAGGAACTTGTGGGACTCAGGATCCCTGTAGTATCTGTCAGGTTTACCAGGAGCAGGAGGCAGGGAATCAGGGGCCAAACTGGATTCCGAGAAAACATTATCAACAATGTCTAGTACAGGAGGTATAGCCAAAGACCTATGCTGAGGCAGAAGAAGGAAATCCCTAAGCATCTTTTTTGAATCAGAAAATTCCTGGCTTTCCCAGTGAAAATGCTCCCTTAAAGTATGTAAGGCTTCCCCAAAAGAAAAATCCTCAGGTGGGGAGGCAGAGGGAATAGAATCCTCTGCATCAGAATCCTCATAAGTAGTTAAGAACAAATTCAGGTCATCAGAAGAGTCAGAAGAAACAGAATCCTGATCAGAAGATTCATAATCAAGCTCAGCCCTAGGCCTTTTTTTTTTGGGGGGGGGGGGTTGACTACCCCTGATTAGAGTTATTAGATCTTCAGCCATTTTTATCATTTGTTTTTTAGGCATAGGGGCCTGAGCGTCAGTTTTTTAGACATAGATCGAGATTTAGGCCTTAGTAATGAAGGAGGTGTCGATTTAATATGCAAGTCTGTAGGCCTGAATACACCCTCAGAAGCCAGTGCCTGCACAGCGGCTCCGGACCCATCCAAGGTAGAGACATCCGCGGGTTCCATAGTTGAAGTATCTCGCGTCACTGAGTACCAGCAAACTGGCGACTGGCTTAGGAGAAGCGTTGTCGGCAGTTTTAGACCTCGGCGGCCTATCTCTGTCTTTATCTTTGTATTGTTTCAGAATCCCGATAGTCAGATGGCTAACCAACAACATTTCTGGATAATTAAACCGAGAACCGAAATATTTAGAGGAAAAAATATACCGATGACGGATAGTGCGCTGATTAAATAAAGCACAAAACCGGCAGCAAGGTACATCATGGTCAGGGCCTAGGCAAGGAATACAGTACGAATGAAAATCTTTATGAGGTATTTGCCTTCCACAATTAATGCAGTTATTAACTTTTACTGACATCGGTAAGGAGCAAGAAAAAGTTTCCCCAACGGGGTACTTAGCTTTACGTTGAAGACTTTGGTTCTGAAACTCGAAAACGAAAATTTCAGGAGTCGGACGACCGGCACTTGTGAACTGCTTCTGCTTCGGGCACCGCACGGCAAGAAAAACTGATGTAATGGCATCAGCTGCATGTTTTATACCCCTGATGACCTGACATCATGGAAGAAGGGACAGCAACCGATGCAAGACCCAAGACTTTGTTAATCAGGCTGACTGAGGGCAGCTTGCAAGCAGATTACCCAAATGTAATGACTGCAACAGTGAAACACAAAGAACATCTGAAGAAAATGGTTTATAAAACGTGAAAGGAGAGCTTTAAATGTATACTTAATTATTTAAACCCAGAAAACCATTCTAAGGGCTTTCTTTTATGATTTTATATGACCTTTTTAGGGTGGCAGTAGCTTTCTGAATATTTAAATAATCTGTATGTTTAACCACTGCTACATACCCAAACCATTTTTGATGGCTTGCATCAAGATGCAAAACGATGCCATCTGCATAACATACATGGAGCTCTGTTCTAAGATCAGAGTCCAGATGGCCAATAACAGAATTAAAAATAAAAGGTGGAACACTTAACCTTGATATATACAGTACTACCCAAAAGAACATGAGATAAATAGCCCTAAACCCTGAGGAGAATGCCGTGTTACACAATCAGGTAATGTATCTGTGAAGATCACTAATATAGAAGGCATGTTCATAAAACAGCAATATTTCTTTATTGCAGACGGCTTTAAATATCTTACCAGATCCAGAAAGAGACTATGAATCCACTGATATGAACTACAATTTTAGAGCATATGCTATCAATACTACGGCCTCTCCTACGGCACTAATTATTTGTACAGAACCCACTTGGGAATAAATAAGAGAAATCAACTGTTCCTGAACATAACACTCAAGTACTTTAGAAGAGGGTACACAAGCTATTGGAAGATGCGTTTTATATCTGTGTTTAGTACCACCTTTTAAAATATGTAGTCTGTTGATATACTTAGCTAGTAGGAATCCTACGATGGTCCTCCTACATGCATTGTATGGGAATACCATATGGCATCCAAACACAAAAGGAATGAATAATAAACCAAGGAAAGTACAGAAATCTTTTCCAGAAGAGTATCAGGTCTCTCTGCTATCTCTCTTCTGAAAAGCTATGGCAGTTGGGACTTTACTCCATAAACTGCAGAAGAACAACTGGAGGCGTATTTCTAATTAGATGGGAATTTAGAAGAGATGTTTTTGAGTTTATAACCTTAAATAAAGTAAAGAATGGTATGAATTTTCAAGGACAGTTTCAAGTGTTATCAGTAAATGGATGTCTGTTCTGTAGTCAGGGTTTCATCCTTAAGTGCCACAGAACTGGGCTAGCTTACCATATTTCTTCATAATGAGTAAAACTGTATAAACTGATTCTTAAGGATGAAAAAACTACTGTACAGCAGTGGCAATTGTATGCTCATTTTGAGTCACAATTAAGTATATTTCACCTACCCAAAACTAAGAAATGTGTGTGTGTGTGTGTGTGTGTGTGTGTGTGTGTGTGTGTGTGTGTGTGTGTGTGTGTGTGTGTGTTTTTAAACTATGTCCAAGTTGTCTGAGTTGATCTGTAAACAGTTGCAAACATAGTGGTACGAATACATATAAATTTGCAAATAGCATCAAAAGACTATGTTTTGGTTGAGCATAGGGAAAGTAATACTACAATTTATTCTTCACTGTAGTAATAATCTATAGAAGTAAGGATTTAATCAAATTATTGCAAGGCAAATAGTTCATTAGCAAAGCAAGGCAGGGGCAGTCTGGTAGAGCCAGAAAGGTAGAAAGAATTACCTTTTAAGGCTGGACAGTTAAAAAATCACTAATGAAACAATTTGGCTCTTTCAATGTCAGTCTTGCATTTACTAAATGTTACTGTTACTGGCATTCAGGTAGCTTACTTGGACTGCTGTTTGTTGGTAAACTTAAAAACTTAAGCCTATCTCTAGTTGTGCAGTAACATTTTGTACTTGGAACTCAACCTGTAAAAGTAACAGAAACAAGGCTACATCAGATGCATATTCACATAGAAAGAATATATACTGTGTCAGGTTCCCCTTTCTTGTTCTTTGGAGGGAGAAGTAATAGATTCTTAATTACCTTCAGATGGCTGTTTTCCTGGATTGAATGTGTCAGACTTTGATGACACAGGTGAAACAGGTGCAGGAGTAGTGTAATATGGCACAGGAGTTTCTGTAAATCAAGCAAAGATGAAACATTTAGAAATATAAATGCAAATTAAGCAAACGACATGCACATTTGAATTGCATTTTCAATTAGTTATGTCCATGTGCACAGTAAACATGCTGCAGTTAATGCAACACTAGAAAGATATATGTAATAGCTGAATGTTTATATATATATATATATATATATATATATATATATATATATATATTTGGTAGCATGTTACTCCTTCCTTTATCTATCCAAACAGATGAACATTCTACTCTCCTGGAGCCTTCCTCTAGCTTTCCCCAATCTTTACCCATCAGAACCAGTAGGAAACTTTTTGTGATCTATAAGTTATTTTAAACAACTTTGTTCTTACTATAAATCTCACTAACCTTAACTATCATTTTAATCCCTCACCCCTTTAAAACTACCCCACTAGTGATTTTTCTTTCCCTTTATTAATAATTTCAGTCTAACACTACCCTCTAGTGATTTCTTAACTTTCAACTTATTTCAATATTTACAAAAAAAGTGTGTGTACATATGTATATATCTTGTAAATTACTCTGTTTTCCTCTCTTATATTGTAACTTCCCACAGTTTATTAGTCTGTTTCTCATTTTGTTATATTGTACTGCAATTTATGTAATTCTGTAAATTGTTGTAAAATACTA